>NC_057796.1:48777133-48777881 GCF_018294505.1 Triticum aestivum
GGAGGGTAGTATGGTGGAGGAGAGAAGGGAAGATGGAGTGGAGGAGAGGAGGAGATGGAGTGGAGGAGAGGTGGAGTGGAGGAGAAGAATGAAGAGGTAAGGAGGAGAGGACCACGCCCAGCCATATATACGGCATAGTAATGGCGCACCGTGGGCAGGTGCGCCATTACTAACTTTTTTTTATTTTTTTTGATTTATTTTGAATTTTGAAGGCGGGAAGATACTAATGGCGCACCACGGGCAGGTGCGCCATTACTAACTTTTTTTTTTCATTTTTTTATTTATTTTGAATTTTGAAGGCGGGAAGATACTAATGGCGCACCACGGGCAGGTGCGCAATTAGTAACTTTATTTTTTATTTTTTTGACTTATTTTGAATTTTGAAGGTGGGAAGATAGTAATGGCGCACCATGGGCAGGTGCGCCATTAGTAAGTTTGAATTTTTTTGAATTTTTTTGCCTCTCCAGATCTTAAAAGCCCCGTATCTTTTTTTCTGTTAGGTTTTTGAGGATTTTGAAAATGTTTAACGGGGATCCCCCACTTAAATTCGGATGTAACTTTTCGAGTAGATGATTTTTCATATAAAAAACTTTTTCATCCGACGTATGCAAAAGTTATGCCCATTTTTCAAATTCTCGAGAGATTTTGCAAATAAAGTCGAAATTCATGTTTGTAAATTTTCACAACAACTAGACCACATATCACGTGGGAAACTTATTTTCTTTTATTTTTTTGACATTTCCATCAT